>NC_052317.1:38092552-38117552 GCF_016432855.1 Salvelinus namaycush
AGATTGTACTTTTTGGAGAAATGTCCTCTGGTCTGATGAAAAAAAACAGAACTGTTTGGCCATAATGACCATCGTTGTGTTTGGAGGAAAAAGGGGGAGGCTTGCAAGCCAAAGAACACCATCCCAACCGTGAAGCACGGGGGTGGCAGCATCATGTTGAGGGGATGCTTTGCTGCAGGAGGGACTGGTGCACTTCACAAAATAGAAAATAGATGGCATCATGAGGGAGGAAAAGTATGTGGATACATTGAAGCAACATCTCAAGACATCAGTCAGGAAGTTAAAGCTTGGTCGCAAATGGGTCTTCCAAATGGACAATGATCCCAAGCATACTTCCAAAGTTGTGGCAAAATGGCTAAAGGACAACAACGTCAAGGTACTGGAGTGGCCATCACAAAGCCCTGACCTCAAACCCAAGATGGCGTAGCAGTGTAGATGTGGTTTGTCGTCCTCTCATTTACTTGTGTCTTTTTTGTATATATTTCCATTTACTTTCAATCTCTTTTCTATTTTTAAATGAAATATACCTTCCGGTAACCCGCCTCACCCAATGTGACACGGATCCTCTATTTTTAGATGTTATAGCCAGAACCTCCATCAGCAGCTAGCCATCAGAAGCTAACCAGCTAATTAGCTACTAGCTATTTAGTCATTGTTAGCCACTGCTAGCGGCCTTTACCTTCTGCACAGACACCAGATGTTTTTTTTAGCCTGGATAATACTTGACAGCCTGCCAGTATCGGACTGTTTTCTCCACTACAACGTCGGATTCCTGCCGTAAACCCTGGACCATTACTCCTGATCATCACAGCTAGCTAGCTGCCATCGAGTGACCCAGCCCCGAAGCTAGCTCTGAGCCAGGCCCACCTCCCGGCCTACTCTGTGATCACTCGGCCTCCCGGACTCTACCCCAACACGGCTAGAATCCACTACTCCACGGGATCCTTGCCGTAAGCTCTGGACCTTTGCATCGGATCATCGCTGCTAGCTAGCTGCTACCGAGTAGCTATAGTGGCTAACACCCCTGCCCCTAAGCTAACACCAGTTAGCCGCGAGCCAGGCGCATCTCCCGGCTAGCAAACAAAATTACTACAACTACAATACCTCTTTCGCCAACTGGCCCGGACCCTTTGTCGACACGGCGCCCCGCAATACCACCACGACTGGTCCGCCGACGTAACTCCATCCGCTGTGCCCTCAACCGGCCTTTGACGGACGTCGAAGTAGACGCTTCTACTTACCCCGACCTGCTAACTTTAAACGCTGTGTCTCCCGCGTGCTAGCGTAGTAACGACAACCCCGTGGCTTCCATGTTCCATCTATTGCTGTTCACTGGACCCTATGATCACATGGCTACATTGCTGATGCCTGCTGGACTGTTCATTAATCACAGTACTCCATTTTGTTTCTTTTTTGATTATCTGTCGGCCCCAGCCTCGAACTCAGGCCCTGTGTGTAGTTAACTGACCCTCTCTGCCCATTCATCGCCTTTTACCTGTTGTTGTTGTCTTAGCTGATTATCTGTTGTTGTCTTACCCATTGTTGACTTAGCTAGCTCTCCCAATCAACACCTGTGATTGCTTTATGTCTCGCTTTGTCTCTCTCAAATGTCAATATGCCTTGTACACTGTTGTTTATCATAGTTATCATTGTTTTAGTTTAACGTGTAGCCCCTAGTCCCACTCAACATGCCTCAGATACCTCCTTTGTCCCCCCTCACACACATGCGGTGACCTCACCCAGCATAACTAGCCTATCCAGAGATGCAACCTCTCTTATCATCACTCGGTGCCTGGGTCCCTCTCCACTGTACCCGCACCCCACCATACCCCTGTCTGTACATTATGCATTGAATCTGTTCTACCACGCCCAGAAATGTGCTCCTTTTATTCTCTGTCTCCAACGCACTAGACGACCAGTTTTGATAGCCTTTAGCCGTACCCTCATCCTACTCCTCCTCTGTTCCTCGGGTGATGTGGAGGTTAACCGAGGCCCTGCGTGTCCCCAGGCACTCTCATTTGTTGACTTCTGTAACCGAAAAAGCCTTGGTTTCATGCATGTTAACATCAGAAGCCTCCTCCCGAAGTTTGTTTTACTCACTGCTTTAGCACACTCCGCCAACCCTGATGTCCTTTCCGTGTCTGAATCCTGGTTTAGGAAGGCCACCAAAAATTCTGAGATTTCCATACCCAACTACAACATTTTCCGTCAAGATAGAACTGCCAAAGGGGAAGGAGTTGCAATCTACTCCAGAGATAGTCTGCAAAGTTCTGTCATACTTTCCAGGTCTATGCCCAAACAGTTCGAGCTTCGAATTAAAAAAATTAATCTCTCCAGAAATAGGTCTCTCACTGTTGCTGCCTGTTATAGACACCCCTCAGCTCCCAGCTGTGCCCTGGACACCATATGTGAATTGATTGCCCCCCATCTGTCTTCAGAGTTCGTTCTGTTAGGTGACCTAAACTGGGATATGCTTAACACCCCGGCAGTCCTACAATCTAAGCTAGATGCCCTCAATCTCACACAAATTAACAAGGAACCCACCAGGTACAACCCTAAATCCGTAAACATGGGCACCCTCATAGATATTATCCTGACCAACTTGCCCTCCAAATACACCTCTGCTGTTTTCAATCAGAATCTCAGCGATCACTGTCTCATTGCCTGCATCCTCTATGGGTCCGTGGTCAAACGACCACCCCTCATCACTGTGAAACGCTCCCTAAAACACTTCTGCTAGCAGGCCCTTCTAATCGACCTGGCCCGGGTATCCTGGAAGGATATTGACCTCATCCCGTCAGTCGAGGATGCCTGGTCGTTCTTTAAAAGTAATTTCTTCACCATCTTAAATAAGCATGCCCCTTTCAATTTTTTTTTAACTAAGAGCAGATATAGCCCTTGGTTCACTCCAGACCTGTCTACCCTCGACCAGCACAAAAACATCCTGTGGCAGACTGCACTCGCATGGGACACTGTAAAGTCCATGGAGAATAAGAACACCTCCTCCCAGCTGCCCACTGCACTGAGGCTAGGTAACACTGTCACCACCGATAAATCCACAATAATCGAGAATTTCAATAAGCATTTCTATACTGCTGGCCATGCTTTTCTCCTGGCTACCCCAACCCCGGGAAAACAGCTCCGCACCCCCCGCAGCTACTTGCCCAAGCCTCCCCAGCTTCTCCTTCACCCAAATCCAGATAGCAGATGTTCTGAAAGAGCTGCAAAACCTGGACCCGTACAAATCAGCTGGGCTAGACAATCTGGACCCTCTCTTTCTAAAATTATCCGCCGCCATTGTTGCAACCCCTATTACCAGTCTGTTCAACCTCTCTTTCGTATCGTCCGAGATCCCTAAAGATTGGAAAGCTGCCGCGGTCATCCCCCTCTTCAAAGGGGGTGACACTCTAGACCCAAACTGTTATAGACCTATATCCATCCTGCCCTACCTTTCTAAAGTCTTCGAAAGCCAAGTTAATAAACAGATCACTGACCATTTCGAATCCCACCGTACCTTCTCCGCTGTGCAATCCGGTTTTCGAGCTGGTCACGGGTGCACCTCAGCCACGCTCAAGGTACTAAATGATATCATAACCGCCATCGATAAAAGACAGTACTATGCAGCCGTCTTCATCGACCTGGCCAAGGCTTTCGACTCTGTCAATCACCGTATTCTTATCTGCAGACTCAACAGCCTTGGTTTCTCAAATGACTGCCTCGCCTGCTTCACCAACTACTTCTCAGACAGAGTTCAGTGTGTCAAATCGGAGGGCCTGTTGTCTGGACCTTTGGCAGTCTCTATGGGGGTTCCAGAGGGTTCAATTCTCATGCCGACTGTTTTCTCTGTATATATCAACAATGTCGCTCTTGCTGCGGGTGATTTCCTGATCCACCGCTATGCAGACGACACCATTCTGTATACATCTGGCCCTTCTTTGGACACTGTGTTAACTGACCTCCAAACGAGCTTCAATGCCATACAACACTCCTTCCGTGGCCTCCAACTGCTCTTAAACACTAGTAAAACTAAATGCATGCTTTTTCAACCGTTCGCTGCCCACGCCCACCCGACTAGAATCACTACTCTGAACGGTTCTGACTTAGAATATGTGGACAACTACAAATACCTAGGTGTCTGGCTAGGCTGTAAACTCTCCTTCCAGACTCATATTAAACATCTCCAATCCAAAATTAAATCTAGAATCGCCTTCCTATTTCGCAACAAAGCCTCCTTCACTCACGCCGCCAAACATACCCTCGTAAAACTGACTATCCTACCGATCCTCGACTTCGGCGATGTCATTTACAAAATAGCTTCCAATACTCTACTCAGCAAACTGGATGCAGTCTATCACAGTGCCATCCGTTTTGTCACCAAAGCCCCTTATACCACCCACCACTGCGACCTGTATGCTCTAGTCAGCTGGCCCTCGCTACATATTCATCGCCAGATCCACTGGCTCCAGGTCATCTTTAAGTCTATGCTAGGTAAAACTCCGCCTTATCTCGGCTCACTGGTCACGATAACAACACCCACCCGTAGCACGCGCTCCAGCAGGTATATCTCACTGGTCATCCCCAAAGCCAACACGTCCTTTGGCCGCCTTTCCTTCCAGTTCTCTGCTGCCAATGACTGGAACGAATTGCAAAAATCGCTGAAGCTGGAGACTTATATTTCCCTCACTAACTTTAAACATCAGCTATCTGAGCAGCTAACCGATTGCTGCAGCTGTACATAGCCCATCTGTAAATAGCCCACCCAATCTACCTACCTTATCCCCATATTTATTTTATTTACCTTTCTGATCTTTTGCACACCAGTATTTCTACTTGCACATCACCATCTTCTCATCTATCACCAGTGTTAATTTGCTAAATTGTAATTACTTCGCTACTATGGCATATTTATTGCCTTACCTCCTCACGCCATTTGCACACACTGTATATATACTTTCTTTTTTTTCTATTGTGTTATTGACTGTACGCTTGTTTATTCCATGTGTAACTCTGTGTTGTTGTTTGTGTCGCACTGCTTTGGTTTATCTTGGCCAGGTCACAGTTGTAAATGAGAACTTGTTCTCAACTAGCTTACCTTGTTAAATAAAGGTGAAATAAAATACATTTAAAATCCTATAGAAAATTTGTGGGCCAAACTGAAAAAGCGTGTGTGAGCAAGGAGGACAAAAAACCTGACTCAGTTACACCAGCTCTGTCAGGAGGAATGGGCCAAAATTCACCCCTTATTGTGGGAAGCTTGTGGAAGGCTACCCGAAACTTTGACCCAAGTTAAACCATTTAAGGCAATGCTACCAAATACTAATTGAGTGTATGTAAACTTCTGACCCACTGGGAATGTGATGAAAGAAATAAAAGCTGAAATAAATAATTCTCTCTACTATTACACCTCTACGCAGACTACTTTTGATGATGTCATTACTTTATGTCATGATGTCATTACTTTATGTCATGATGTCATTACTTTATGTCATGATGCCATTACTTTATGTCATGATGTCATTACTTTATTGCATGATGTCATTACTTTATTTGTTTTTCTACAAAACATAGAAATGTACCGTTTTCACAGTATGTAGACACTGGTATGGTACTGGATAATGAAAATGAGATTGAAAGTGGTGGAATTGCCCTTTATAAGCAGACAAGCAGACAGACAGAGAACAAGAAGAAGTACAGTGACAGCAGAGAAGATGATGAGGCAGATAGACAGCACAACTGGGAGGAAAACAAAATGGCTACAGAAGAGAAACAGTTATAGTGGTGAGTTGTATCTCCAGTGGTGGTTTTACATGTTGTATTTGTTTTAAACACGAGCTGATTACCAGTCACTGGTACAGAAATGGTTTCGAAACACTGTACTGTACTGCCAATGTTATGTGTCGTGCAGTAATGTGGGCAGACAGATAGAGTGCCAGAGACAGACATACAGACAGATCGAACTACCCAGGAAGCTGTACTTTTCCCCTGGTTGGAAGCTCCCCAGACACCAGACCCAGCCAACAGTAAGTAAGAATATCCTCCCGTTTATCCACATCTGCAGTATTAACAGCTTCAGCAGGGTATCCTGATATCCAGTCTACTCCTGTGTTAGTTTTGGGTGGAAGCAACCAACAGTCCAACAGACGTCAGTAGCTGTTATAGCGAAAGTCTATGTTCATCCCAAATGGTACCCTATTCCTAGTCCCTACAGTATGTGGTGCACATGGGCAATAGTGCGCCATTTGTCTCGTAGTATTGTTCTTGGTTCCAGACATACCAGTCTTTCATTGTTTACAGAGGAGACACACAGCCAACAGGCAGCAGCCTCCCAGCTAGTGTCATGTGGCTGATGAGATGAATAGAGGAGATATATGCAGACAGCCTTGGCTGAAAGGTCAAAGCCCACGGGGGGGGGGGGGGGGGGGTTTATATGTCTGTGGTGTTCTCTAGAATCAGCACATCCAACATCCAACACTGTACTGTAGACAGACTCTCTGAGTAGAGCTTGGCTTTTGAAGACAAGCTTTTTCTTTTCATTCGGAACTGAGCCTGTCTGGCCTGTCTTCACACACCTAATCATGTGTCGGTGGGAAAAAAAGTTCCAAAAAACATTAGAAAAGTAGAACAGTCAAACAACTTTGAAATATGAGAGCATGTTAATTCCCAAACAGGCGTTATCCAATGAATACGATGAGAGACGGTTTCTTAGTCATTGGAAGATTTCAACATTTTTATTCAGATTTTGCTTGAAGGAAAGGTTCACCCATTTTGAATGTTATTTTGTTTTTTGTGCATCTCTGAGTGATGTTCTACCGATTCCCTGGCTCATTTCATGTTTTCATGTGTATCTGAGTTATTGGCGTTCAAGCAAGCAAGAATCCGTCCGGAATTACGTAACACCGTGATAAAGTCGCTCTAACAGTTTGTAGTGGTACAGACTCAGTACATCGGTTATCAGTCAACAGGGCTTGAGGAGGAGAAAGAGAGCTGTTCTGTGGTGAGGGTGGAGGAGACGGGAGTGACGGGAGGAAACTGGGCTTGACGTCAACAGACGAGAGAGGAGAAACAGAGCTTTTCTGTGGTGAGAGAGGAAACAGGGCTGCGTTTACACAGGCAGCCCAATTCGTATCTTTTTTCTTCTTCACACATTGGTGTTTTGACCAATCAGATCAACTCAGAAAAATATATTTGATGTGAAAAGATCTGATGTGATTGGTCAAAAAGAACAATTAGTGGAAAAAGGAACAGAATTGTGCTGCCTGTGTAAACGCAGCCAGAGACAGAGGGATGTACGGTAGCAGCCTATCTGTAGGGGCTCTGGGAGAGAAGTGGTGAAACTCTCTTTTAATAAACAGAGAGACAGAGAGGGTAGCAGGCCTACCTGCAGACGATTCCAACACGCAGTAGTCTGTTCCATATCATAAAGACAGGGTTCCAAAGGACACCCTATTCCATATTTAGTCCACTACTGTTGATCAGGACCCATAGGGCCCTGGTCTAAAGTAGTGCACTATTTAGGGAATAAGTTGTAATTTCAGATGCAGAAAAGGCAGTTTAGACACTAGTGCCATGTAATACAGACAGCTAAGGAGAATGGAAACACACGCATCGGTGCCAGAACAGAACATAAAACATTTCAAATCAATATTAATACCAATTATTAGGTCACTGCTATCTTTATTTCATACACAAAGGTAAGAAAGGTGACACATTCAGTTGACAATTTTAACTTTTTTGGAATTGAATGTTTCAGACAGTACAATTTTCTCATTTATAAACATGAATAAAGATAATATAGATAATATAATCGTATAACTTCCAACATCCATTCTCATTTGTCTAGAGATTATTTTGTCGATTACCTTTGGTGTCTAGCTCAAAGGGATCTAGGTGTGATCAGTAAGGTTGGGTTAGACAATACAATACAATACAACTTTATTGTCCAATTTGTATCAGAAATGTTAATATTTGCTGTCTTATGTTTTGGCCAACCCCCCCGGACACCACACATACATGTTAATGTCTGTTGAAGTGCTTGCTTCATACTGTGCATCTCAAGGCCTGTGCATCTCAAGGCCTGTGCATCTCAAGGCCTGTGCATCTCAAGGCCTGTGCATCTCAAGGCCTGTGCATCTCAAGGCCTGTGCATCGCAGGCTTTCATGTGGAATTTCCCTCCTGTCTGTCTGGAGCGTTTTCCCTTGGAAATATCCCCCCCTTCAGGGCGAGCTCTGACCGTGTCCACCACTGACTGACATCTCTTCACCACGTCAGGGCTCCTGAGGAAGAGAAAAACACAGCATTTAAAAGGCCAATCTGCAATACATACAACCCATGGTCAATGGTCATTTCAATGAATGATGTAAACTGTTTGGCTAAATTACGCATCAACAGCATCTCCCCAGAAGGTTTGGGGCAGTGGTGTAAAGCACTTAAGTAGTACTTTAAAGTACTTTTACTTAAGTCATTTGTTGGGGTATCTGTACTTTACTTTACTATTTATATTTTTGACAACTTTTACTTTTACTTCACTACATTCCTAAAGAAAATGTTGTACTTTTTACTCCATACATTTTCCCTGACAACCCAAAGTACTCATTACATTTTGAATGCTTAATAGCAGAACAGGGAAATTGTGAAATTCAGAACACGTGGTCATCCCTACTGCAAATGTTCTGTCAGACTCACTAAACACAAATGCATCTTTGGTAAATAATGTCTGAGTGTTGGAGTGTGGACCCTGGCTATCCGTAAATTTGTAAAACAAGACAATGGTGCCGTCCGCTTTTGTCACGGGTGTGCGTACTGGTAGCGAAGTCAGGTGCAGGAGAGCAGAGAGTTGTGAACAGGCGCACACTTTATTGAGGCAGGAGCAAACAGCAGACGGACGCCACTGCGTCAAAACCTCCAGCCAAAAAATGGCAAAAGTGCAAAGCGCGAAAACAGTCACAAAAGCTGTAGTTACCAAATAAACATACTTAAACACGGAACATGGGAAACCAGCCTGGCGCGTCACATAAAACACGTAACACAAAACAATACTACACAAGGACATGGGGGGGAACAGAGGAATATATATACACAATGTGATTAGGGAATGTAAACCAGGTGTGCGGGGAACAAGACAAAACAAATGGAACAATGAAAAATTGAGCGGCGATGGCTAGAAGGCCGGTGACGTCGACCGCCGAACGCCACCCGAACAAGGAGAGGAGCCGACTTCGGTGGAAGTCGTGACAGCTTTGCTTAACATAAGACATTTGAAATGATTTATGCTTTTACTTTTACTTTTGATACTTAAGTATATTTAAAACCAAATACTTTTATACTTTTACTCAAGTAGTATTTTACTGGGTGACTTTCACTTTTACTTGAGTAACTTTCTATTAAGGAATCTTTACTTTTACTCAAGTTTGACAATTGACTACTTTTTCTACCAATGGTTTGGGATCGATTCCATTTCAATTCAGTAAATTCTGAGAATTTCAGTTTACTACCTGAAACAACTGAAAATAAATGGAATTGACCTCAACCCTAGTCCACAGTGAAGCCAACGTATAGCACAATATAGCACAACGTATAGCACAATATTTTCTAAATATTGTTATATATATATTGGATTTTCCATTCCATAGAGGTATTTCTGTACTGTTCAGTCTTAATGTAGTGATGGATATTTAAGCGATAAGGCCCAAGGGGGTGTGGTATATGGCCAATATACAAATGGCTAAAGGCTGTTCCCCTGCACGGCACAACACAGAGTGCCTGGACACATCCCTTAGCCGTGGTATATCTGCCATATACCACAAACCCCAGAGGGGCCTTATTGCTATTATAAACTGGTTACCAATGTAATTTGAGCAGTAAAAATAACTGTTTTGTCATACCCGTGGTATAAGGTCTGATATACCACAGCTGTCACCCAATCAGCATTCAGGTCTTGAACCACCCAGTTTATACTTCAGAATAGATGAAGTGAAGGAGGATAAACTCATGGGTTAGCTATGTGTCCTTGGGTTATCATGACTCATTCAGCCTTGCTACTGTAGCTGGATGAGCCGAGAAAAAAGTTGTGCCTATCAGTGGAGGCTGATGGGAGGAGCCATAGGAGGACGGGCTCATTGTAATGGCTGGAATGGAATTAATGGAATGGACTCAAACTCATCAAACATATAGAAGCCACATGTTTCCATTTCCATGAATTCCATTCCAGCCATTACAATGAGCCCGTCCTCTTATATTTCCTTCCGATCAGCCTCCACTGGTGCCTATAGGGAATAGGGATCCAGTTGGGACACAGGCAAGGTAAGCACAGAAAACAATTACACTACTGTACGGAAGCTTGGCAAAGAAAGTTAGGTGGAAATGTTGTTAACTACAGCAGAGAAGAGATGCAGAGAACGAGAGAACAAGAGAGAACAGGAGAACAGGAGAGAAGAATAGAGAAGAGGAGAGAAAAGAAAAGAATATGAGAGAATAGGAGAGAAGTGAAGTGAAGGGGAGAGAACGGGTGAGAACAGGAGAGAAGAGGAGAGAACAGGAGAGAACAGGAGAGGAGAGGAGAGGAGAGTAAAGGAGAGAACGGGAGAAAAGAAGAGAGAAGGTGCGAGAAAGGGAGAGAACAGGAGAGAAGTGGCAAGAAGAGAACAGGAGAGAACAGGAGAGAACAGGAGAGAACAGGAGAGAACAGGAGAGAAAAGGAGAGAGAAGGTGAGAGAAAGGGAGAGAACAGGATAGAACAGGAGAGAACAGGAGAGAAGAGGAGAGAAGAGGAGAGAAGGGGAGAGAAGGGGGGAGAACTTTAGAGAAGAGGAGAGAACAGGAGAGAACAGAAGACAAATTGAGAAAAGAGCAGAAAAGGGGGAGAACATGAGAGAAAAGGAGAGAACAGGAGAGAAGAGGATAGAACAGCAGAGAAGAGGATAGAACAGCAGAGAAGAGGATAGAACAGCAGAGAAGAGGATAGAACAGCAGAGAAGAGGATAGAACAGCAGAGAAGAGGATAGAACAGCAGATAAGAGGATAGAACAGCAGATAAGAGGATAGAACAGCAGATAAGAGGATAGAACAGCAGAGAAGAAGATAGAACAGCAGAGAAGAGGAGAGAACAGCAGAGAAGAGGATAGAACAGCAGAGAAGAAGATAGAACAGCAGAGAAGAAGATAGAACAGCAGAGAAGAGGAGAGAACAGCAGAGAAGAATAGAGAAGACATAATAGAGAAGAACATCAATTGAATTAATGATATTTTCACTGTAGCCTTTCTCAACTGATAATAGTCTAAACAGACTGCGTTTTCAGAATACACCAAATACACTGTCATAAAATTCAATCACAATTGCGTAGTTACAAGAGATTTACCATAAACAATATCTGCACAGAAATAATCTACTTCTACGATATTTCAAAGCCTATTTTGAAAGCTTTAACATGAAGTCACAGGCCTTTTCTCTCTGGGAGGAGTTCTCTATAGCCCCCACAGGCGTTCTCTCTATGGGAGTGGTTCGCTATAGCCCCGCAGGCCTTGGCTCTCGCCATGTTTGAACGATGTTTAGAAGTGCTCATGTTTATATAACAAGCTAACGTTTTGGTTTGCCTCACTCTGTCTGCTCTGGCATCTGTCCAAAGGCTTTTTAATTAAAACCAGATTGTGCTTGGCCCAATTCACAGAAATCAGGCACAAGCCAAAAAAAACTATATTGCAGTTACACATATTCTGCACAAGAGGGAGGTATTTCACACAAACAGGAACATTCTCTCTTTATGATTTGTCTTTTTTCTAAATTGTGAGGTAAAACTTTTGAGACTTTTATAACTTCAATTAATTGAAATCGCAAGAATTCTTTAATTAGTGATGTTTGATGGTTGTCAAATAGATCACTATCTTCACAAATGAGAGCTCTGTGAATGACACAAAGTCTGCCTCCCAAATTGCAAACTTTTCCCTATATAGTGCACTACTTTGGACTAGAGCACAATGGTCCTGGTAAAAAAAAATGTGCACTAAAAAGGGAATAGGGTGCAATTTTGGACGTATGCAAAACTTTAAATCAAATTAAAGTCTATTGGTCGCGAACATAGATTTCCATATCTTATCACAGGTGTGCGAAATGCTTGTGTTTCTAGCTCTAACGGTGCAGTAATGCCTAGCTAAATGCTTGTGTTTCTAGCTCTAACTGTGCAGTAATACCTAGATAAATGCTTGTGTTTCTAATGCTAACAGTGCAGTAATACCTAGCTAAATGCTTGGGTTTCTAGCTCTAGCAGTGCAGTAATACCTAGATAAATGCTTGTGTTTCTAATGCTAACAGTACAGTAATACCTAACTAAATGCTTGGGTTTCTAGCTTTAACGGTGCAGTAATACCTAACTAAATGCTTGTGTTTCTAATGCTAACAGTGCAGTAATACCTAGCTAAATGCTTGTGTTTCTAATGCTAACAGTGCAGTAATACCTAACTAAATGCTTGGGTTTCTAGCTTTAACGGTGCAGTAATACCTAGATAAATGCTTGTGTTTCTAGCTCTAGCAGTGCAGTAATACCTAGATAAATGCTTGTGTTTCTAGCTCTAACAGTGCAGTAATACCTAGATAAATGCTTGTGTTTCTAGCTCTAACGGTGCAGTAATGCCTAGCTAAATGCTTGGGTTTCTAGCTCTAACGGTGCAGTAATACCTAGTTAAATGCTCGTGTTTCTAGCTCTAACAGTGCAGTAATACCTAGTTAAATGCTTGGGTTTCTAGCTCTAACGGTGCAGTAATACCTAGTTAAATGCTTGTGTTTCTAGCTCTAACGGTGCAGTAATACCTAGCTAAATGCTTGGGTTTCTAGCTCTAACGGTGCAGTAATACCTAGTTAAATGCTTGTGTTTCTAGCTCTAACAGTGCAGTAATACCTAGATATATGCTTGTTTTTCTAGCTGTAACGTTGCAGTAATACCTAGATAAATGCTTGTGTTTCTAGCTCTAACAGTGCAGTAATACTTAGATAAATGCTTGTGTTACTAGCTCTAACGGTGCAGTAATACTTAGATAAATGCTTGTGTTACTAGCTCTAACGGTGCAGTAATACCTAGTTAAATGCTTGTGTTTCTAGCTCTAACAGTGCAGTAATACTTAGATAAATGCTTGTGTTTCTAGCTCTAACGGTGCAGTAATACTTAGATAAATGCTTGTGTTACTAGCTCTAACGGTGCAGTAATACCTAGTTAAATGCTTGTGTTTCTAGCTTTAACAGTGCAGTAATACCTAGATAAATGCTTGTGTTTCTAGCTCTAACAGTGCAGTAATACCTAACTAAATGCTTGTTTTTCTAGCTTTAACGGTGCAGTAATACCTAGATAAATGCTTGTGTTTCTAGCTCTAACGGTGCAGTAATACCTAACTAAATGCTTGTGTTTCTAGCTCTAACGGTGCAGTAATACCTAACTAAATGCTTGTTTTTCTAGCTCTAACGGTGCAGTAATACCTAACTAAATGCTTGTTTTTCTAGCTTTAACGGTGCAGTAATACCTAGATAAATGCTTGTGTTTCTAGCTCTAACAGTGCAGTAATACCTAACTAAATGCTTGTTTTTCTAGCTTTAACGGTGCAGTAATACCTAGATAAATGCTTGTTTTTCTAGCTCTAGCAGTGCAGTAATACCTAACTAAATGCTTGTGTTTCTAGCTCTAACGGTGCAGTAATACCTAACTAAATGCTTGTTTTTCTAGCTTTAACGGTGCAGTAATACCTAACTAAATGCTTGTGTTTCTAGCTCTAACGGTGCAGTAATACCTAGCTAAATGCTTGTGTTTCTAGCTCTAACGGTGCAGTAATACCTAACTAAATGCTTGTGTTTCTAGCTCTAACAGTGCAGTAATACCTAGATAAATGCTTGTGTTTCTAGCTCTAACAGTGCAGTAATACCTAGATAAATGCTTGTGTTTCTAGCTCTAACGGTGCAGTAATACCTAGATAAATGCTTGTGTTTCTAGCTTTAACGGTGCAGTAATACCTAGATAAATGCTTGTGTTTCTAGCTTTAACGGTGCAGTAATACCTAGATAAATGCTTGTGTTTCTAGCTCTAACGGTGCAGTAATACCTAGATAAATGCTTGTGTTTCTAGCTTTAACGGTGCAGTAATACCTAGATAAATGCTTGTGTTTCTAGCTCTAACGGTGCAGTAATACCTAGATAAATGCTTGTGTTTCTAGCTTTAACGGTGCAGTAATACCTAGATAAATGCTTGTGTTTCTAGCTTTAACGGTGCAGTAATACCAAGCTAAATGCTTGTGTTTCTAATGCTAACGGTGCAGTAATACCTAGATAAATGCTTGTGTTTCTATCTTTAACGGTGCATTAATACCTAGTAATAATAAACATAAAAACAATACACACATAATCTAGAATTGTTTTTTTTTAAATACAAATTATCAAAATGAGCAATGTATATATACAGTGGCAAGAAAAAGTATGTGAACCCTTTGGAATTACCTGGATTTCTGCATAAATTGGTCATAACATTTGATCTGATCTTCATCTAAAATAGACAAACATAGTGTGCTTAAACTAATAACATAAATTATTGTATTTTTCTTGTCTATATTGAATACATAATTTAAACATTCTTAGGTTGGAAAAAGTATGTGAACCCCAAGGATAATGACTTCTCCAAAAGCTAATTGGAGTCAGGAGTCAGCTAACCTGGAGTCCAATCAATGAGACGAGATTGGAGATGTTGGTTAGAGCTGCATTGCCCTATAAAACACACTCACAAAATTTGAGTTTGAAATTCACAAGAAGAATTGAACATAAGAGATCTCAGAAGACCTAAGATTAGATTTTTTATGGAATATCTACGTAGGTGTACAGAGGCCCATTATCAGCAACCATCACTCCTGTGTTCCAATGGCACAATGTGTTAGCTAATACAAGTTTATCATTTTAAAAGGCTAATTGATCATTAGAAAACCCTTTTGCAATTATGTTAGCACAGCTGAAAACTGTTGTTCTGATTAAAGAAGCAATACAACTGGCCTTCTTTAGACTAGTTGAGTATCTGGAGCATCAGCATTTGTGGGTTCGATTACAAGCTCAGAACTTAACTGGCAACTTCATTAAATAGAACCCGCAAAACACCAGTCTCAACATCAACAGTGAAGAGGTGTCTCAGACTGGTCAATAAAAAGACGAGATTAAGATGGGCAAAAGAACACAGACACTGGACAGAGGAACTCTGTCGCCTCTTCACTTTTGATGTGGATGGGGGCGTGTCTCTCTCTGCTGTCTCCTGTAGTCCTCATTCAGAGCCTTCGTTTTGTTGACATTAAGGGAGACTCATTTTCCTGTCACTGTCACTGTCATTTTCCTGTCACTACTCCACCATCTCTTCCCTGTAGGCCGTCTCATTGTTGGTAATCAGGCCTACCACTGTTATGTTGTCAACAAACTTGATGATTGAGTTGGAGACGTGTGTGGGTGACCAGGGAGTATAAGGAGCTGGGCACCCACCCCTGTGGGGCCCCTGTGTTGAGGATCAGCGTGGCGGAGGTGTTGTTGCTTTACCTTCACCACTTGGGGTTTGCCCATCAGGAGTCCATGACCCAGTTGCACAGGGAGGGGTTCAGACCCAAGACCCAAGAGCTTAGTGCGCCCGGCCCGCCACAGGAGTCGCTAGTGCGCGATGGGACAAGAACATCTCTGCCGGCCAAACCCTCCCCTAACCCGGACGACAATGGGACAATTGTGCGCCGACCCATGGGTCTTCCAGTCGCGGCCGGCTGCAACAGAGCCTGGACTCGAACCAGGATCTCTAGCGGCACAGCTAGCACTGTGATGCAGTGCCTTAGACCACTGTGCCATTCGGGAGGCCTGATGCCTCCATCATTCTTAAGTGGAAGAAGTTTGGAACCACCAAGACCCTTCCTAGAGCTGGCCGCCTGGACAAACTGAGCAATCGTGGGAGAAGGGTCTTGGTCAGGGAGGTGACCAAGAACTGATGGTCACTCTGACAGAGCTCTAGAGTTCCTCTGTGGAGATGGGAGAACCTTCCAGATGGACAACCATCTCTGCAGCACTCCACCAATCAGGCCTTTATGGTAGAATGACCAGACAGAAGTCACTTCTCAATTAACGGCACATGACAGCCCACTTGGAGTTTGCCAAAAGACACCTAAAGACTATCAGACCATGAGAAACAAGAGTATCTGGTCTGATGAAACCAAGATGCCAAGCATTGGCCTGAATGCCAAGCATCACGTCTGGAGGAAACCTGGCACCATCCCTACGGTGAAGCATGGTGGTGGCAGAATCATGCTGTGGGGATGTTTTCAGCGGCACGGACTGGGAGACTAGTCAGGATCGAGGCAAAGATGAACGGAGCAAAGTACAGAGAGATCCTTGATGAAAAGTTACTCCAGAGCGTTCAGGACCTCAGACTGGGCCAAAGGTTCACCTTCCAAAAGGACAACGACCCTAAGTACACAGACAAAGACAACGCAGGAGTGGCTTTGGGACAGGTCTCGGATGTGCTTGAGTGGCCCAGCCAGAGCCCGGACTTAAACCTGATCGAACATCTCTGGAGAGACCTGGAAATAGCTGTGCAGAAACGCTCCCCATCCAACCTGACAGAGCTTGAGAGGATCTGCAGAGAAGAATGGGAGGAACTCCACAAATACAGGTGTACCAAGCTTGTAGCGTCATACCCAAGAAGACTCAAGGCTGTAATCGCTGCCAACGGTGCTTCAACAAAGTACTGAGTAAAGGGTCTGAATAGTTATGCAAATGTAATATTTAGTTTTTTTTAGTTTTTATTAAAAAAGTGTTTGCTTTGTCATTATGGGGTATTGTGTGTAGATTGATGAGGGGAAAAAACGATTTAATCAATTTTAGAATAAGGCAGTAACCAAACAAAATGTGTAAAAAGTCAAGGGGTCTGAATACTTTCCGAATGCGCTGTATAAACAGAGTATGCTACAGTCCCTGATATCTCTCTGGACGGAGATCTTTGCCCTGAGCTCGTCAACTCTATTGTCTAGGGACTGACCGTTAGCGAGTAATACGCCGCCTGAGTCTATCTCGGGCGTCAGCGTTTTGGTGCAGCCCGCGGGATGAATTTCCTCGGGAAGTTCAAACAAAGTCTAATATCTGCTCAAGTATCTGGTGAGTGACCATCAATCTAATATCCAAAAGTTATTTCCCGGGCTGTAGGTAATAATACAAGAAATGTTCTGAACAAATAATGTAAGAAGTAACACATGCAAAAAAAATTATACTGCAAAGTTGGCTAAGAACTGGAAACAGGGCGACTGTGTCTGTCGGCGCTATCTTGTCCTAACTGGAGAAACGAGTGGGGGAGTTATTTTGTAGTCCTGCCAATGACTCAGATAGATAGTCATGTCTGTTATCCTATAAATACTTACCGAAAGAGAGGGTAGACTAGCGGCAGTTGTATCCAATATCTATCCCAGATGGTTGGTGTCTCATTACAATAAATGATTAAACTCTCTTTTTTTTTTTTACTCTCCGTTTCTCTGAAGTCATGATGACTAACTTATAGCAAGAAGTAGAAACTAATGTGACATAAATATCAGCAGACAAACAGATACACAGACAGACAAACAGATACACACACAGACACAAACAGATACACACACAGACACACACAGACAAACAGATACACACACAGACAAACAGATACACACACAGGCAAACAGATACACACACAGACCCACACAGACAAACAGATACACACACACACACAGACAAACAGATACACACACAGACACACACAGACGAACAGATACGCACACAGTCATCTTGCATATTCACAGATATGGCTGCTGAAATGTTATTTTTGTAAATTCAAATTGCTATACTACCATGACGTGCATGCATGCATAACGTCCATCAGCAGTCAGGTTGTGTAAACCACGAGTAAATCTGTGTAAATGTTGTGTAATTCTCTATTTCTCTGAAGTCATGACTAAGAACTGCTAGGAAGGAACTCATGTGACATGAACATTAGCAGACACACACACACACACACACTTACCGCAAGCTTTCTTTCTCAGACTACTTATCAGTGTAGGTCTGTCCTTGTATTATATGTTCCAGGCCCCCATGGCAGTGAGGCTGTCCCCTGTCCCCTCATACCATGCTGCAGCCTTTCCCCGGGTAGGGGGGTGTCCTCAGGTCACTGGGAGGCAGGGCATGGTGGGTTGGGTGGTTAGGGTGGGTAGGGTAGGGTGGCTGAGCCAGGTGGGGCAGGACCGGCAGTGCTGGGTGGGCTGGGTGGGCAGGGTAGGGTGATTGAACCGGACACTTGCTGAGCCTCTCCACCCGTCCGTTGTGGCGTGGGTACAGTGGAGGTTTCTGGTTCCTAAGAGTGGGGACACTGTATCCGACCATGGCTGTGGGGTCAGACAGTTGAGTCCATAAGGGTAGGGGTAGAGAGGGGGTAATTTCTAGCTCTGGGGGGGTCTGGGGGTCCACATGGTTCAGTTCTCTTCCCGGACCGGGTAGAGGAGGGTGTCCGTTGAGCCCCCGTCTGTCCTGTTTGGGGTCTTTGGAGGGGCTCAGGGGGCCCATGGGGCTCAGAGCTGTGACCCCAACCCGGTTGGTCTTGATGACAGATGCGGTGAGGACAGGGGACAGAGAGTTAGTTCGTATGGTGACAGTATGGTCAGGGTGTCTGTACAGTAAGGAGACTCCCTGATCTCCATTAGTCTTCTGGCTGTACACCAGGACCCCAGGGACGTCTCTGGGGTCGGGAGGAGGGTCATGTATGATGACAGTATGATCCGTGTCTCTGCACTGTGGTCCATGTTTCCCAGGAGTCTTCTGGTTGTGGACCAGGTCCCCTGTATCAGTCCAGCGGGTGTGCACCTGGACCCTAGTAGTCTTCTGGTTGACGGTACGGTCCACGTCTCTGTACTGTGGTCTCTGGTCTCCCTGGTTGAACATCAGGACTCCTTTACAGTCTCTGGGGTTGGGGGGACCGTCACCACTACTAGGGGACTTGTTACATGATCCTTCTTCCTCTTCCAGGTCAATGTTAGCTGTCAGACGATCTATCTGTTGGACCACCTAAAGGACGACCCAGAGTCAATAAACATAGTCACCAACAATTATATGTCTGTTATACTATATGTTTTTTAAGAGTCATGAGATTTTAGATTTTGTTTGACAATGTATTTATATTTTATTATATTTTAGAACAGAAGTATTTTGTTAGCTGTCAGACAATACATATGTTGGACCACCTACTGGACAGTACAGTGAGTCAATATATTACATTACTACAGTATATTACTGCATTACTAAAGTATATTACTGCATTATACTACATTACTACAGGTTATTAATACATTATACTACATTACTAAAGTGTATTAATACATTATACATTATACTTGTACCTCCCGGGTGGCGCAGTGGTCTAGGGCACTGCATCGCAGTGCTAGCTGCGCCACCAGAGTCTCTGGGTTCGCGCCCAGGCTCTGTCGCAGCCGGCCGCAACCGGGAGGTCCGTGGGGCGACGCACAATTGGCATAGCGTCGTCCGGGTTAGGGAGGGTTTGGCCGGTAGGGATATCCTTGTCTCAGTATGTAAAATGTAATAAAATGTATGCACTCTACTGTAAGTCGCTCTGGATAAGAGCGTCTGCTAAATGACTAAAATGTAAATGTAATACTACATTAGTTACCACTACATTATATTACATTATACCATGTTTCTGATTGGCTTGAATGGCATTTTAGAGCATGCGTTATTTATGGTTAGCTAAACTAGCAAGTCTGTTTGTTTAGTTATCAACTACTGTAGCTAGCTATCTAGTAAACGTGTTATCTACTTGAACACATTTCTATCTGCAGACAAACCCATTTCTAGTGGCAAATGTGTTCAATTATAGCCAAGGTAAAAAAAAGGATAATCAACTCGGGGCTCTATGCGTTCTCTGGAAAATAATGCAACTCTGTGGAAGGTTGGTTCCACTCCGCTAGCACTTTGTGTTTCACACCTTCCACGTCATTCATTATAGTCCATAGAACGCATAGCCCCTCGTGGATTAACCCTTACTTACAAGAGTATATTAATACATTATACTACATTACTACATTAGTTACCACTACATATTCTACATTACTACAGTATATTAATACATTATACTACATTACTACAGTATATTAATACATTATACTACATTACTACATTAGTTACCACTATATATTCTACATTACTACAGTATATGGTATCATACATTACTACAGTATATTAATATAGTATACTACATACTACATTAGTTACCACTGCATTATACTACATTACTACAGTAGATTAAAACATTATACTACATAGTACATTAGTTACCACTACATTATAATACATTACTACATGAGTTACCACTACATTATAATACATTACTAAAGTGTATTAATACATTATAGTACATTACTACATTAGTTACCACTATATCATACTACATTACTACACTATATTAATACAGTAACTACATTACTACGTTAGTTACCACTACATTATAGTACATTACTACACTATATTAATACAGTAACTACATTACTACGTTAGTTACCACTACATTATAGTACATTACTACACTATATTAATACATTATACTACATTACTAAATTAGTTACCACTATATTATACTACATTACTATAGTATATTAATAGATTCTACTACATTACTACAGTATATTAACACATTTACTACATTACTACAGTATGTTAATACACTATACTACATTACTACATTAGTTAGCATTACATTATACTACATTACCACAGTATATTAATACAGTATACTACATTACTACATACATTACCCATACATTATACTACATTACTACAGTATATTAATACAGTATACTACATTACTACATACATTACCCATACATTATACTACATTACCACAGTATATTAATACAGTATACTACATTACTACATACATTACCCATACATTATACTACATTACTACAGTATATTAATACATTATACTATATTACTACAGTATATTAATACATTATGCTACACTACTACATCATATTGATACATTACACTACATTACTACCGTATATTAATACATTATACTACATTACTACAGTATATTAATACATTATACTACATTACTATAGGATATTGATACATTACACTACATTACTACCGTATATTAATACATTATACTACATTACTACAGTATATTAATACATTATACTACATTACTATAGGATATTGATACATTACACTACATTACTACAGCATATTGGTACATTACACTACATTACTACAGTATATTAATACATTATACTACATTACTACATTTGTTACCACTACATTATACTACATTACTACAGTATATTAATACATTATACTACATTACTATAGGATATTGATACATTACACTACATTACTACCGTATATTAATACATTATACTACATTACTACAGTATATTAATACATTATACTACATTACTATAGGATATTGATACATTACACTACATTACTACAGCATATTGGTACATTACACTACATTACTACAGTATATTAATACATTATACTACATTACTACATTTGTTACCACTACATTATACTACATTACTACAGTATATTAATACATTATACTACATTAGTTATACTGGACCGTGTCTCTTGATAGTCATGAGATATATTTTTTACAACGTAAGGTTTTCAATTGAGCCATTCACAGTTTTTTTTTTAAATGTACAGTATATTATATGCATATTGCATATTGACACCATAAAAGCTAAGCATAGTTAAGAACCTCAAGGCGGGCTCTTTAATGTGCTTCTTGTGTCTCTATCAATTCCAGGTTTTAGCCAAACGGTCAATGTGAATCGCTTTCAATCAATGCAACTGCAAGAAATGACTGAAATTATGAGCAATGCTACAGTATCTCCTTCCATCGTTGTTTTTTTCTACCGATCTGAATGCATGAAGGCTATTCCACCGTAACAGAATAATGCTGTGACTCAGATTTTTCCCTTTATAATGTAGAGTGTGCCAAACAAAAAACCCCATGGAAACACATTTACTTGAAGAACTGTGCAGATGCCAAGTTTGGTAACAGAATGACAGCACAAACAGCACAAACCGTCATTTTGTTACCAAACTTTGCCCCTGCGCAGTGCTTCAAGTAAATGTGTTTTCATTGGTTTTTGTTTGACATTTTAAAGTGAATAATCATCTGAGTCTGAGCATCATTCTGTTACTGTGGAATTGCCCATAAACAGAAAGAGGACTCTCATAGGTCCATCAGTGTCTGCTTTACCTCAATTGTGAACGTAGGCATACTGAAACAACCCTACTGAAACGTATACATGGAGGCAAACATGGCCTCGTCCTCAGATCACTGGGTGCGTTTCAGCCAACTCCTCGGACTATTGTTGTCATGTTTGTTTTTTGTCATACCATTCATTCATCACCATTCATAATAGGCACTCACTCGAAAACTTGTCCTTAAAATTGGTTGTATGATCCCCCTAAGTACACTCCATAGAAAATGAGATATGGACAGGACTCAGATTGATATGCCTCAATCATTCATTGCATTTATGCAGGGTAAATTAATGATCTATCAAACCTTAATGGAGTACTGTCCATTTAATTTAATTTTCTATTTATTCATCAGGTTAAACACAGCTTTTTTGCTTCAGCCAACTTCTCAGACTACATGAGCAGCATGACAACTAGTTAGCCTCGCGAGCCACACTGAACTTCCGAGCTTACATAAACATGCGTTATGTAGAGTGGCTTGCGAGGCTAGCCAAGGTACGAGTGGCGCAGTGCTAGAGGTGTCCCTAAAGACCCGTGTTCGATCCCGGGCTGTATCACAACGGAACCTTATCGGGAATCCCATAGGGCGGAGCACAATTGGCCCAGCGTTGTCCGAGTTAGGGGAGGGTTTGGCCCGGGGTAGGCCGTCATTGTAAAATAAGAATTTGTTCTTAACTGATTTGTCTAGTTAAATAAAGGTTCAATAAAATAGAAAATACAAATATTACTACAACAGTCAGAGTTGGCTAAAACACATACAGATCTGGGACCAGGCTCACTGCAGGTTAACATACAGATCTGGGACCAGGCTCACTGCAGGTTAACATACAGTAGAGGCTTCTTACCTCCTTCATCTCCACGTGGACCTGTTTGAGACCACCCAGGACCCCCTCCAGGTCTGACACCACCTGTCTGATCTGCTCACAGACAGAACCCTCCTTCGTCCGGACTGAATCATCCTTCTCCCGGATCAAACCCTGGTTTTCCCGGACTGAACACTTCTTCACCCGGACTGAATCCTCCTTCTCCCGGATCGAACCCTGGTTCTCCTGGGTCGAACTGTGGTTCTCATGGACCACACCCTCCTTCTCCTGGATCGAATTCTGGTTCTCCCGGACCAAACCCTGGTTCTTCCAGACCAAACTCTGCTTCTTCCTGACCAAACCCTCAGAGCTAGAGCCAGCAGGGACATGTCGCCCATTACAGCCGTCCTCTCCTATCCCACCTCCAACTCCTCCAGCCTTTAATCTAGTAGTCCCCTCCTGGTGGTTAGGTCTATCTCCCCTGCCCCGAGAGGACGCAGGCCTGGGGCTGGGACCACCAATGCCACAGCATCCATTTGGCATGTGGGGGTGTAAATTTCCTTGTTCCAGTGGTACACACCTGTCCAAATGATCGTGTTTACCACCAGCAGTAAATCTCCAGTCCTGCCTTTCTGTACTGTAACTGTAGCTGGCCTGTCTGTGTTTCGACTGATCCCAGATCTTTTCTTCTGGACCGTAGCTAGTCTGTCCATGTATCGGTTTGTCTTCTGGACTGTAACTGTAGCTAGCCTGTCTGTGTTTCGACTGATCCCAGATCTGTTCTTCTGGACAGTAGCTAGTCTGTCCGTGTATCGCTTTGTCTTCTGGACTGTAACTAGCCTGTCTGTGTTTCGACTGATCCCAGATCTGTTCTTCTGGACCGTAGCTAGTCTGTCCGTGTATTGGCTTGTCTTCTGGACTGTAGCTGTAGCTAGCCTGTCTGTGTAGTTCCTGTGGACCGTAGCTAGCCTGTCTGTGTAGTTCCTGTGGACCGTAGCTAGCCTGTCTGTGTAGTTCCTGTGGACTGTAGCTAGCCTGTCTTTCTAGCCTCAAACTGTAGCTGCATCTGGCCTGTCTGTGTTTTGACTGACCCCAGATCTGTTCTTCCACTCCACAACTAGCCTGCCTGTGTATTGGTTTGTCTTCTGTACTGTAACTGCAGCTGGCCTGTCTGTGTTTTGACTGATCCCAGATCTGCTCTTCCGCTCCATAACTAGCGTGCCTGAGCCCCTCTGGATTGTAGTTGTAGCTAGTCTGTCTGTCTGTCTGTCTGTGTGCCGGGTCTGGGTCCGCCGGGAGTGACAAGGCTGACGCATGCCTGCTGCTGTTGAAGGGGTGTGTCCCGGTCGCCGTCCCAACAGCGTCACCTCCACCCTGTCCCACACAGCCACATTGTTCTCTCACAGGGGAATAGTGTCTCAGACCAGGGCCTGAGGGCTCCACTGGCCAGCTCCACTGGGCAGGGTTGTAGTCATAGGTTTGGCTAGGGCTAAATAGGTCTGGCTGAGGTTGGACATACTGACCCTGCCCTGTGAACACTGGCCTCCTCTGTGGGGCCCTGTGAGTGTAACAACCTCCAGCTTCAGCTTTAATGCCTCCTCCTCCACCTCCTCCTCCACCTCCTCCTCTGCCTTCACCTCCTCCTCTACCTTCACCTTCTCGTATGCCTCCTCCTCCATCTCCTCTGCCTTCACCTTCTCGTCTGCCTTCTCCTCCTCCTCTGCCTTCACCTTCTCGTCTGCCTTCTCCTCCTCCTCTGCCTTCACCTTCTCGTCTGCCTCCTCCTCCTCCTCTGCCTTCACCTTCACGTCTGCCTTCTCCTCCTCTGCCTTCACCTTCTCTTCTGCCTCCTCCACCTCTGCCTCCTCCACCTCTTCCTCCTCCACCTCTTCCTCCATCTCCTCTTCCT
>NC_052317.1:38122552-38127552 GCF_016432855.1 Salvelinus namaycush
CTGTCTCTGTCTCTCTCTCTCTCTCTGTCTCTCTCTCTCTCTCTCTCTGTCTCTCTGTCTCTCTCTCTCTCTCTGTCTCTCTGTCTCTCTCTCTCTCTGTCTCTCTCAATTCAATTCAATTCAATTGACTTTATTGACATGGCAAGTTCGTTATTACTTACATTGTCAAAGTATACATATCGAAAATCAAAATCAAATATATATGTATATATATACAAAATATATATATATTTATATATAAATAAATGGTGGGACCAACAGCAATAATAACAGTAGTAGTGGACATGGGATTACCATTAACAACAACTACAACAACAATATTAATCAGAACAACAATAAATTAAAGCAACAGTAGTAGACCAGTGTCAATATGACTTGAGAAGACATATGACCTGGTATGAAAGACAAAACAAAACTAAGCTAAATGGGAAATATTATCAACATTACTTTGCATTTTTCACTGGCTGTCCCTCAGGTTGTGGCAGGAGGACACATATTTGGCTGCCAAAACTGCACATTTTGGCTTTTCACCCAATAAATATTTGATTTTTTCTTCATCTTTTATAGTTTCAAATTCTTTGTATTGAGTTATAATTTTGGGAAAGAAATATGCTCTTAGGTCTGAGTATTTGTCACAGTGTAGTAGGAAATGCACCTCTGTCTCTACCTCTCCTCTGGAGCAGAGTGAGCACAGCCTGTCCTCTCTGGGCAGCCAGGTTTGTCTGTGACGACCGGTCTCTATAGCCAGACGGTGCTCACTGAGTCTGTACCTAGTCAATGTTTTCCTCAGTTTTCTATCAGTCACAGTGGTCAGATAGTCTGCCACCATGTACTGTCTGTTTAGAGCCAAATAGCATTGAAGTTTACTTTGATTTTTTGTGGTGTCTTTCCAATAGGTTATATATTTTTCTTTTTGTTTTGTGATGATTTGGTTGGGCCAGATTTTCTGAGGGCTGTCCCGAGGCTCTATGGGGTTGGTTTGGGTTGGTGAACTGAGCCTCAGAACCAGCTGGCTGAGGGGACTCTTCTCTGGTTTCATCTCTTGACATTGTAGAGCTGTGTGATGGAATGTTTTAGGGTCACTTGTTTTTAGATGGTTGTAAAATTTGATGGCTCTTTTTTCTATTCGAATGAGGAGGGGGTATTGGCCCAATTCTGCCCTACATGCGTTATTTGGAGTTTTTCTTTGTACTTGCAATACAGTCTTGCAAAACTCTGCATGCAATATTTCAGTTGGATGTTTGTCCCATTTAGTAAATTCATTATTAGAGAGTGGACCCCATACTTCACTGCCATATAGAGCAATTGGTTCTATAACTGATTGAAAAATTTTGAGCCAGATTCTAATTGGAATTTCAATTTTGATGTTCCTTTTAATGGCATAAAATGCTCTTCTTGCTTTGTCTCTCAGCTCATTCACAGCCATGTGAAAGCTACCTGTGTTGCTCATATTTAGTCCTAGATATGTGTAGTTTTTGGTGTGTTCTAATAGAACTGTGTCCAAATAGAATTTATATTTGTCATCCTTATTTCCCGACCTTTTTTGGAATATCATTATATTTGTTTTTTTTAGGTTAACGGTCAGAGCCCAGGTCTGACAGAACCTGTGAAGACGATCTAGGTGCTGCTGTAACCCCTCTTTAGTGGGAGACAGCAGCACCAGGTCATCTGCGTACAGCAGACACTTGATTTCAGTGTTGTGTAGGGTGATACCAGGTGCTGCCGATTCTTCTAATGTTTTTGCCAATTCATTAATGTAGATGTTAAATAATGTTGGACTTATTGGGCAGCCCTGTTTCACTCCCCGCCCCTGAGAGAAGAAGTCTGTTTGCTTGTTGCCAATTTTAACCGCACATTTGTTTTTAGTGTACATTGATTTAATAAAATCATATGTTTTCCCTCCAATACCACTTTCTATTAGTTTATAAAAAAGACCTTCGTGCCAAATTGAATCAAATGCTTTCTTGAAATCTACAAAACACGAGTAGATTTTGCCTTTGTTTTGGTTAACTTGTTTATCAATTAGAGTGTGGAGGGTGTAAATGTGGTCTGTTGTACGATAATTTTTTAGAAATCCAATCTGGCTTCTGCTCAGGACGTTGTGTTCGTCAAGGAAATGATGTAGTCTGCTATTTATAATACTGCAGAGAATTTTCCCCAAGTTGCTGTTAACGCAAATTCCTCTGTAATTATTTGGGTCAAATTTGTCTCCATTTTTATAGATTGGTGTGATCAATCCCTGGTTCCAAATATCGGGGAAAATACCTGCAGTGAGGATAATGTTGAAGAGTTTGAGTATTGCCAATTTGAATTTGTGGTCTGTATATTTGATCATTTCATTTAAAATACCATCAGCACCACAGGCCTTTTTGGGTTGGAGATTGCATAGTTTTTCCAATAATTCTTCTTCTGTAATTGGGGTATCTACAGGATTCTGATAGTCTTTGACTGCTAATTCAAGGATTTGTAATTTTTCTTGTATATCTTTTTGTTCTGGGCTCTTTGTTATATTGCTGTAGAGGTTTGCAAAGTGATTTCTCCACATATCCCCATTTTGGATAGCCAATTCCTCATGATGAGGTTTGTTTAATTTATTCCAATTCTCCCAGAAGTGGTTTGATTCTATGGATTCCTCAATTCCAACCAGCTGATTTCTAATGTGCTGTTCCTTTTTTGTTCTTAGGGTGCGTTTGTATTGCTTCAGTGTTTCCCCATATTGAAGGCGTATATTTTTGTTGTCTGGTTCTCTGTGTTTTTGATTAGATATATTTCTCAATGACTTTCTTAGATTTTTGCAATCATTATCAAACCATTTTTCATTATCTGTTATTTTTGGTTTGCTCTTATGCTTCTTTAGATTAGCCAAGGAGGCTAATTTGTCAAATATAAAGTTTATGTTTCTAACGGCCAAATTTACACCTTCATTGCTGAAGGAGAATGTTAAGGCTAAAAAGTTGTCCAGGAGAGATTGTATTTTTTGGCTACTAATTGCTTTTTGGTAGATGTCTGTACTGTTTGCACTCCATCTATAGGCTTGTTTAGTACCATGTAATTTATTGGGCCGTGATGCTTCATGGTTGGGTTCTGCTCTTCTCAGATACACTGTGATTTTACTGTGGTCTGAGAGAGGTGTTAGTGGGCTGACTGTGAAGGCTCTGAGAGACTCTGGGTTTAGGTCGGTGAGGAAGTAGTCTACAGTGCTGCTGCCAAGGGATGAGCTGTAGGTGTACCTACCAAAAGAGTCTCCTCTCAGCCTGCCATTGACTATGTACAGACCCAGTGTTCGACAGAGCCTCAGGAGCTGTACTCCGTTTTTGTTTTTCACTTTGTCATAGTTGTTTCTGTGGGGGTATGTGGGGAGGGAAAGGTTATTGCTTCCTGGTAGGTGTTTATCCCCATGACTGTTAATAGTGTCTTGTTCTTCTGCTGTTCTAGCATTCAGGTCTCCACAGACCAGTACGTTGCCTTGGGCCTGAAAGTGACTAATCTCTCCCTCTAGAATGGAGAAGCTCTCTTCATTGAAGTAGGGTGACTCTGAGGGGGGAATGTATGTGGCACAGAGGAAGACGTTTTTATCTGTCAAGATAGCCTCCTTGTTGATTTTTAACCAGATAAAGAATTCTCCTGTTTTGATCAATTCGATTGAATTAATTAGTTCAGATTTATACCATATTAACATTCCCCCTGAGTCTCTGCCCTGTTTGATTCCTTTTAATTTAGTGGATGGTATGATTATCTCCCTATAACCTAGTGGACAGCCAGTGGAAACATCACCTCTGCACCATGTTTCCTGTAGTACTACAATATCAACATCATCAATTTCTTTCAGGAAGTCTGGGTTTCTGCTCTTTAGCCCAAAAGCAGAGGACTTCAATCCTTGTAAATTCCAACATGCAACGTAAAAAGACTTCATAACTTTTTTTTCTCTCTTTCTTTTCTTTACCTTTCAAAATGAGACAAACATTCAGAATCCAAGAAGAACCATTAAAACAGGATTTTTCAATTAAAGTAAACTCTTATTTTGCAAATGTGATTTGTTTATCATTTAAGATGATGACACAAGAATTTGTGTCATGCCACTTGGGTGGATGTAGTGTGAGGATGGTGGTGTTCTTGTGCTCATCTTACCATGACCCTCGGCCTATCACATGTGAGCATAGTAGACTCAGCATTTGTTTAATGTCACTCATTTGGTTGGTGGGGGCTGGGCCAGTTGCTCCTCTCACAGCCTGTGCGTAGCTCTGCCTGCTGGGCTGTGGCTCCTCCAGGTGTGGGTCTGCGGTGGGGAGGAGGGGGGTGGTAGGCCTCATCTGGGTGGCTCTGAAGCTGGGCTGGGGTGGTCTGTGCTGCGCTGGCTGTGGTGGGCATTGAGGTTGGTGGTGCTGTGGTCGTGGTTGGGGGGTCCAGGGTGCTGGTCCGGGGTGTTGTCTCGGTGATCTCGGCGGGGTGGAGATTGCTCCGCTGTTCCTGGGCGGAGAGGTCGGGCTGCGGTTTAAAGCGACGTCCTTGAGAGTCTTGGCAAGGATGGGGACTCTCTCCCTGTACAGGTGAACATGGTCATAGAGACAGTCCAGATCGAGGGTGGGATGGTGGGCCAGGTGTACATTGGGTCGCAGGGCACAGTCCCGGGATAGGCTGGCGTTTATTCTTTGGATTGTGGCAGGGTGGAAGTCCCTCCTCTGTAGAAGGGTTGACACTATGATTCTTGAGTTGGGGAAGATTGCGGAGGCCTTCTCAATCACTCCCCGTAGTGAAGTCGCCACCCTCTCCTGCTGAGCACGTAGGTCGTTGCTTCCGGTATGTATAATTATGTGGCTTGGCGACCCGAGATGGGCCTTATCAAGCAGCTCCATGGCACTTTGCGTTGTTGGGCACCACACCTTTCTCGTTTTGTGTCTAGGGAAAAGTTTCTTCTCCTGGACATACTTCCCATTTGAGTCCATTAACAGGACGATGTCAGCCAGTGTTTCTTCTGGACTGGGGGGGGCAGAGTGGGGGCT